>NC_051178.1:114608513-114647406 GCF_013339695.2 Rhipicephalus sanguineus
CCAGTCAAGAGTACAGTCATTCAGATGTGAAGTCGGGCTCTCAGGGTTTTTGATTTTTTCTCTAAAATTCGACAAGATCAGAGCTCATTACAAGCGTAAGCAGAAAAGTAAGACAACACATAATAAAGAGGCCCTACAACTCATCTGAGTGACTTCCAGTTAAGCATGCATTCAGCAATCGTTTATATGCTTTGACAGTGACTGCCCATGCATGAGGAGCAGAAACAATTAGGGAGACAATTCACAGGACAGAGGGGCAGTTAGGTTAAACATGCAAAAAGAATGCAGACGACTTCACTAATAAACTCATGTCTTTTCATAATGCTGCCAAGCTGCATAAGCAGAGTTTATGCTCTAAATGTGCAAGTCGTAGTCTTTTGTTATTTTTTTGCTTACCAAGGAGACCTGTTACATAAGAAATGGCTGAATGAAATGCAGTTTAAAAGCTGCTGACACTGTTTTTGTATTATGCATGCTGCTGTGCACTCTCTGCAATTGCCCTAAGCCTTTTATTTCAAAAGCAATCTTTCAATTGTCTTTCATTACATATTCCACAGACTGACATGACAATGATGTGTACAAATCAAAATACAGCTCCATAAAACTTGCTGCAGCAAATAGATCATGCGTTAATTATTAATTTTCTCTGCAGGCATTTGCCAAGTACAAAGCAGTAGAAAGGCAACAGCAAAACCCAAGTGCAGCACTCAAACTGTGCTGAAAGGTGTGAGCAATGTTCAGGGGCTGTTTTGATCTCTCTCGCTTACATAATGACAATAGATTAGGGTAAATAAAAATCACAATTTTGCCGCAAGGGCAACGCAATGATAGCAACAAATGGTGAGGTTATACGAAGCAAGGCCAGCAGCTAACTCGCTCAGATTCGATCTCGCATAACTTTACAAAACGCTCGTGTAAGGGAATACAGCAGCTCCAGGGAGTGAAACGATTTTCGTGCTGACGTCCCAACGTGAAGTAAGCGGTGAGAGCACAAAACGTACAAGTGTATACGAGCCGTCTACCGACGTCTGTCGAGATGGAACGTGCAACTACACCCTTTTGATCAAAGATTGCAGTTACTGCTCAAGCAACGCAGCCCCCCCCCCCCGTTCTTCATGCTCCTTCGCTCGATGAAAGACAGGCAGGGCGTTTTCTCTCTGCTTGAGGAGCCATCGATGGCAGGGTTCGCACGTCAGGCTATGCTATTGCACACACCCTCTGTGCAATAGAAATGGCCGGCTCGTTTCATCTCTGCTTCAGCCACGTTTGTTGCCAGCGTTCACGAGCTTGTATCGCGCATAGAACATACGATGCAACGGGCGATACTATCAGATTGGACTTTATATGGAACACGATGGCGACGACAAAAACTCGTTAAGAGTGTCTGTATAGTTACTCTCGCAATAAAGTCACCACTGGTCGTTGACAAAATTATTCAGTGGCACCATCCCCTAGTCCCCGTCCCTCCAAATACTTGTGGCTTCTACAGATTATGGCACATGAGAACATGACATGAAGGGCACACCTGCGGCTTTGATCACCTGTTGAATCTTTTGCTTGAGCTTGTCAGTTTCATTCTGGAAGCAAAAAGTGAAGTAGTAGTGCAGTGTCACCAAGAGTCACCAAAGGCTTAAAAGCATCAATGTGCACAGTACTCACCCCACTCCTCGATGGCAAGGGGTTCTCTGGTTTCCGCACTCTCCTGAGTAGATAAACATGGAACAAAAAGGGATGCATGTAGGCACCAAGACACTGTATGCGTGAGCAGTGGAGTGAGAAACAAAGAGAGAGATGGAGGGAGAGGGGTGGACATAGTAGACGCAAGCATGAACGGGTACCGTTACATAGAGAAAAGCGTGAGGGAATGGTAAAGAAGCCAGATGCATATTTCGGCTTCTGGCAGCTTGTCAAGGGTATCTATATCCCTCACAACAAGTCTCGTACTAGTAAAACAGCACAATGTTTTTAACCATCATAGTTATTTTTGCATTATTACCAATCTGTTGAATCTAATATTTAAAAGGGCATGGGTCTGAGCTTGTTGATAAGGCTTCATGGGTTCGAAACAGAGCGAGAAATACGAGGACACAATAAGAAACAGACAGACTATCAGCGCCTACCGTATTTTTTGCGCTGTTTCGAACCCATGGAACCTAATATGTCCTCCTTCACTATCTGCGTGAAAGCAGTAGGACATATTTTACATTTGGCACCATGTTAAGCCATGGCGCATTCCCATTTTGACAAAAATTTCTTAGTCTTCTTAGGTCACACGAGTTTTTGCAGTTTGTTGCTGTCAATACGCAGCTGCCACGACTGGGATCAAACCAGCAACCTCGTGTTCAGTGGCAGAATGCCGTGTGTCCTGAGCTTTGTTGTGCGGAAGACACCAGCTCCTAAGTTCAACAGCGGTAATGAACAGTGCAATATGACTGACTGTAATAGGTGGTGAATCCTCTTATGCAAATGGTGCAAAAGCTGAACAAGGACATCAAAACATGAAGACAGAGTGAGTGGTTGCTCTTGTTTCATTTACCCAAAAGTCTGTATTTCATGCCAGTTTTGCCTGCTAAAACTTCAATACTCCTTTGGGGAATTTGACGCCGATGTTCTCCTGCTTCTCCTCGGTGAGTCACTGCTTGCCCGCGAGCGATCCGTGAGCTCGAGCTGCTGCGAGACCTCCGCGATCGATGCTTCGGAGTTCTGAAAGGCCATTATCGGCATAAAGTGTACACCAATTCAGGGACTGTACGTGCAGGAACTGCAATGCGATTACGAGCCATTCATAGTGCTTGTAGACACTGATAATTTTTTATCACCTATACAACCAGTTCTTACATCAGGTGCAACACTGTAGATGGTAGCAGGGCTTCTCGCAGTAAGTGCGTTTGCACCAACAAACAGTTTAATGCTCTTGCCATGTGATTTCCTTTTTAGATTCAGTAATACATTCAAAATGTTTTGTGGCCTTAGAAACAAACAGACTCCGTTATATGGCTATCAATATGTTGCTCCATATCACTTAGCATTTCATTTTCATTTTCTGGTATTTTATTTGCAGCCGGTCACGACGCCACACGAGCAGGCTCGTGCACAGCTTGCACAGGCATTTACAGCCTCGAAAGCCGACCACGAGATGTACAGAGTTATATGCCTTGCTGACCAAACTTGTTGCACAGCTTCCACAGTGCTGCACCTCTTTAACGTGCACCTAAATCTAAGTACACAGGTCTTATTGCATTTCACCACCACCGAAATGTGGCCACTGTAGCCGAAAGCTGAACCCATGCCCTTGTGCTTAGCAACGCAGTTGCTTAGCCATCATTCCACCACGGTGGGAAGCCGCAATTTATGTGCCTAGGGAGAATATTAACGTGGAGAAACAAAAGCACTACTCAAAAAAATTGTGTTTGCATCTTGTCATCATATAGGCCACATGGCCATGTAATGAGAATAAATGGGTGTTGCACTTTAATTGCTGCAGGTGAAATGTAAAGTCGATGCAAACAACTGCAACAGATTTAAATGCATGCAAAAGCTAACTAAGCATAATGAGGCACTAAGAGGAACATCAAGTTTCCATTAAGCTCTTTGACAAGTCTACTCTCATTAAGTTCACAGTTGGAACCAAAAGTTTCATTCAAGCTTCTATAATCTGTATTTTACGCTAAACCTCGTACCAGTGCATCAGGTTGGCATCATTCAAAGATTTCGAAGTTTATTCGCTTAGCAAGGTCACCGTGGCACAATCAACTTCTCGAAGCTTACCACGTTTACTTTGTGGCTCCTTTTGAATACAATGCAGTAAACTCATAATGTTAAATCAATATTGTGGCACAATCAGACCCCACAAAAATCTATGATGTCACTGTGAGCTAATACAACGACGACAACAACAACAACAACACAACACAACAACAACAATAATAATAATAATAATAATAATAATAATAATAATAATAATAATAATAATAATAATAATAATAATAATAATAATAAGGGGTCTTATGTCCCAAACCGCGATATGATCATGAGGCACACTGTAGTGGAGGGCTCAGGAAATTATGACCATCTGGTGTTCTTTAACGTACAGCGACATGACACAATACACGAGCCTCTAGCATTTCACCTCCATCAAAATGTGAACACTGTGGCCGGGACCGAACCCACAACCTTTGGGTCAGTAGCCGAGCACCGTAACCAATGTGGACATGAGCTAGTAAAAGAACTTCAAAGTTGCATCGCAACCTATCTCTTGTTTGTGTCCTTCAACAGCCTTTTACATAAACTTTTACATGAAATCACACCGATACTGTCGCTAATGTGATGATGAGGAGAAAGTAAGTGTAAATTTAGGCGTGTATAAAGGCGACATCCTCCTTACAAAACTCAACAAAGGGCAATTCTGACATTTTCTTTCATAAAGTCGAGCAAGAGGTCTCCAAGGCGAGAACACAAATTTAGTTGAAATTTACTCTCTTAGACACTGTTGCTGTCACGCCTTCTTTAAAACTTGCAGTATCGTCAAACATTGGAAGTGAACAAAGTAAAAAAAGTAAGTAAATCCTTTAAAAAAGCTAGCAAGAGTTGCCAATATGTGAAAACATATCATCAAAGATGAAATATTAAATGTGAAACATTTCTTAACTCTTCCATGCACAGAACTGCATTTTTGGCAGGAAACAGAGTTCCATGCAAAAAAACGGTGAATTCTTTTTGCGAAAATGATTTTCTCACAAGCAAAAAAAGAAAAAAATTTGGCATCTTCAGTTCAAAAGATATGAGGTGGTCACCTGAGGTGACCACCATGCAGTAAGGGTCCACCAGTCAGTTTCGGTGGAAGGCTGCAAAACAGTGCTTTTTTTCCCCGCAGGAGCACGGAGACATTGTATTTACCACACATCTATCTCAATCTTGAAGGCTCATTAAAGGATTTCGTAAAACTTCTCTTCCAAGCACCAATAAAAAATAATATATTACCAGCCTTCTAAGACCCCTTCATGCACAGGTGGTCACTCTAGGTGACCACCAACTTCAGCGACACAGTGCTCTGTGCTGACTGAGTACAGCTCTTAATTTCTGGATTCCTTGGTATTAGCTACTTATACAACGTGTAGTCCTAAGCTATCAACTTAATAGGAGCCGGAAATACCTTCATTCTGTAAAAAAATCTCAGGTTCCATCGTTGTAGCGCGCCTTAAAGACGATGGCAGCCGGATAAAAACAGACGTAACCCGTAACAGTGAAGCCTAAACGAAGTGGCATTGTCTCTGTCACTATGTTGAAAGCTTTAGAAACGTGCCGTATAAAATCTGACGCGATGGGCTTGTGTGCTTCAAGAGAAAAAAAAATGAAGCAAAAGGTGGTTATTGTGCCGAAAAGATTAACAAATCCAAGGCACTTTGAGCGGTTCTATCTACGTATTTATCTGTCTATCTATCTATGTAGCTGCCTACGTCTGGGTGCCCTCGTGATTGCCTCCTTAACTTAATATTGCCAGTGTACTTCACAAGTTGTGTCCCTGTGTTTCTCTTTTCACACTACGCCTAAGACAATATATCTAGGTACACACAAACATACACACATATATATATATATATATATATATATATGGATATATATGAAATAGGTTACTAGTATCGTTTCTTTTTGCATCTCTAAGTGCTGTTGAGTCCTCAAAAAGATAATCAATTGGGAGAGCATATCTGCTAGCATACGCGTCAATCATTTGGCATCCCCACCAGATCACCCTTACTAATCTACTGGAAGCCGTCCAGAATAAAGCAGCTCGATTCATCTTATCATCATACTCACGATTTCAAAGCGTTTCATCTTTGAAAGCAGAGCTGAATATGCCGCCGTTTGCTGTGCGCAGGCAATTTTCCAGATTATCATTTTTCCATACCCTTTATCACTCTAACACATCATTTGCCCGAACGCATATTTTACCGCCACCTCATACTTCTAATCGCACCGATCATGCTTTCAAAGTCAACCCTATCTTCGCCCGTACGGAAAAATTCAAAAATTCGCCTTTAACTTTATCAATAAAGGAATGGAATGACTTACCTTCAAGGATTGCTACAATAGCTGAGCCTTCTTTGTTTAATTCAGCATTGCTAACCTATTTGGAACCCGGTGACTTTCATTAATAATTATGCTTTATCTGATGTTACTCTTGCCTTGTTACTACGTTCTACGAATTTGTGTACTATAGCATTGTATTAACCTGCAGTTATTCATTATCTGTAAAAATTGTGTTCTGTTTATGTTCCCCCCCCCCTATGTAATGCCCCTAGCGGGCCCTTAGGGTACTTGAATAAATAAATAAAAAATAAAATAAAATAAGTTTAGCCGTCCTGTTTATCTGTTTTTTGGTGCCAGGTCTGCAAAAGCTAAACAAGCCGCAACATGGCAATATAGCCTTAGTTTACATAAACAGTGGCACCACATCATTAACACCACTACCACTTGCTGCAGCACGGGATTTATCAATTAAAATTCGAGTGCAATGAGTGCTTCTTCAATCGCCTTGAAATTATTTTGGCGGTAGCTGAACTTACTCGGAACCTTTTCGGCGCATGCGATTTTCAGTGCCATTGAAGCGATTGTAAATGAAGTGCCTTTCCAGAGACGTTAACATGCTTGAAAGATCAAGGAACGAAGTCAGCGATCGAAGACGCGGCAAGGCTTGTGTTAAAGGTAACGGAAGAGCGCCACTATACTAACCTGGACCGCCTCCGTGGTCCTGGAGACCAAGAGCGGGATCGTCGGTGCCTGGAGCCCGAACGACGCCTCCTAGACGAAGACCCCTTGCTTGAGGAGTACCGGGACGAAGAGTTGGATCTGGACCTTCGCCGCCTGGATTTGTCGTGCGAGCTGTGTCCACTCCTCCTCTTGCGACGATAGCGATCCGACGAATTGCCCGAGGACGATGAACTACGGTAGCAACGAGTGAAACAAGCTCTGTTACAGCGCGACGCTCAACGTATGGCGGCTTCAAATGCGAGCGGGTTTCCCCGCGTAATGGACGACCTGCATCGAAGGCACTCGCCAAAAGCGGTGACGCTTAAATGAACTACGCTATACCAGGACTTAATGCACCAGTGCAAGGCTGATGGAATATAAACTTACCCAGATCTCGCATGCGTTCTCTTTTTACGCTTCCGCCTGGAAGAGCTAGCCGTGTCCGAATCGCTGTCGCGGTGTGGCATTGTGAAACGCGGGATGTATTTACACGCGGCCTCTCACTTTCTCACTGTGTAATTCGATCATTGCTGTTTTGTTACACGCGCTAAACGCCATATAATAGACAACTCACGCATACCGGCGAAAACTACTCATAAACAACGCGATAGTATGCGCCATTTTTTTACTGTCCCTTCCAGTGTTGACGTTCCAGCTTTCGGAAATGGTTATGTCATGCGTTATGAAAACTAAAATTACCCTAAACGATAACGTTAGTGATTTGCCGGTGCGTTCAGAAAGTTCTAAGATTTTCATAAACTTTCTATTTTAAAACATTGAACCGGATTTACTTTTGTAGGTTTTGTTAGCCTAGAGCGCTGGTGTCGGCAGCGATATTCCAAGAGCCGTTGGTTGCCGTTGGCATGGAGGAAGGAATACTAAGGAGAGGCCCTGACGTCACACTCGTGAAGCCGCCACATCGCAAACACCCGCATCGCCTCCTAGCGAAGGCGCAGCGAAACTTTTCGCGACTTCCGTTGCGACGTTCGCAAGCGCATGCGCGCATCGCGAAACTTTGCAGCCTTTTTTTTTGTTTGTTTGTTTTTCGCCGTGCTAGCGGTGTAGTCGATTCACGCATGCTGCTCTTTGTGTGTGTTCTTTAGGAAAGCTACGCAATGCCCAGCTGTTGCGTATACCCTGTGCAAATCGCGTGTATACTGCGAGCAGTGTCACTTTTCATGTGTTCGTATACGTTCGTTTCATTACTCATCACTAAGGCATGGTATTTGCATGCGGAGCTCTCGAATGTGCGCTAGGTTGCTTGTTGCTCATTCTGTCAACTCAGAACTGATGTGAACTTTTGTTTTTGGCGTCTGACGCGCCGTACATACCATGCGCTGAAGACATCGTACGTTTTAGAGGCTGTGTCGTTCAAACGAAAGCGCAATAAACTTTTGTTGTTATCGGACTACGTGATGTATGTATCGTGCGGTGTGCGCTCGCTGCGTGCTTGTGTTGTGTGCGCACTGGAATTACAAACTTTATGTGCACGATCGCGTATACAATACGGCGGTGTCTTCTTTTCGACGTGAAGTTACGTCAACTATAGGTTGGCGTTGCGCCGAATAGCTACTGCGCTCACTCAATATACAAGAACAAAGAACCACTGATCGGGCAATAGATCTGGAAATCGGGCTACAAGAAAGGAAAAGAAAGGCCTAACGCTCAGCAGAACGCGTAAGTCACTGCTAGGTGAGTTCGAATACGATGAGGCAGGGGCAGAATGTTTTTGATTACGGCACGTACCGGTAATTTCTGTACTGTTGCACAAAAACGCTCCTCGAAGAACTTCAGCACGCAACGCTCGGGCCTGCCGCGCACGAACAGCCTGGTAAACGTCTGCTTGCAACATTTTACTGCGTGCGAACCGCACAATACGCGCTAAGTTTACGCCGGGACTACAAATTCGAACAGAAGCGAACCACCGCGGAGAGCACGCCGCGGGGCGTCTGCTGTTTTGTTTGCCCCATATCGGCTTGTTTGCCCCATAAATCTGACGTCACTTCCGCCACACTTTTCGCAATGCATTGGGATACGATAGGGCCTCTCCTTAGTTTTTCCTTCCTCCATGGCCGTTGGTACTAGAGCACCTAGAGCACTGCATGGGCTCGGGCCTACCCAAAAACCCGGGCCCGGTCCGGCCCGTGGGCCGGGCCGGGCCGGGTAAAGTAGCTTTCACGGCGGGCCCGGGCCGGGCTCGGGCCTGAAGCTCCGGGCTTAGGGTCGGGCCCGGGTTTGAGGTGGCGGGTTCGGGTCGGGCCGGGCTTGGACATTGCTCCGTTCCTAAAGGGTCACTAAAGTGAAACACTGAATCGGTTTAGACCGATAGAGTGTACACTGAGAATCCGAACGTCATTAATTTCACCATCAATGAGTCTATTAATAAAGGAGAAAATGAAGGTCAATGTTCCATTTTGAAATTTCGCGCTGAAATCTCCGCACATGACGTCATGGATTTTAAACTATTCGTCGTATCTTGGGGACCTTGGTTCAACGAAATTTCCCGAAACTTGGTATGTCAAGTCTGTAAGGCCCCTCAGAGGTCAATGTACTTCATTTTTACCCACTATAAGCTACGTAGGGCCCAGTAGATGCCGTCAGAATCTATGATGTCGCGGCGTTTGGTGCGTGAATTTCAAGTTGGCGTCGTTACTTGCATTTTCCTGCGAGTTTTCTCTCTTACCAAGAGTCTTGTCGCGGCTAGCGTGGTGCTTTTGGAGTGGTAAAAGAGTAATTTACTGACAACAGAAAAATTGTTTTTCTTTTTAATGTGCCTTGTTCCGCATACGCAGTGCATACATATAAGTCCCACATTTTATCTCGAAAAAAAACGCTTTTTCTATGTGGGGTAAGCTCTTCGGAGAAGTTTTATGAGGGATAAGTACTGAACTGCTATTAGGATCGGAGCTCCATCACCTGGCCGGTCGTCGCTCCATCCGGCGTGCCCCCGCCGTCACGTCTCCCATATCATTCAATAGATGGCGCTGTCCCATAGAGATGCATGCAAACAGCAGTTGGGTGATGATATACTAGATGGCGCTGTCCCATAGAGATAGAAAAAAATGAAATAAAAAATAAAAAATAAAAATAAAGAATAATGAAAAATAAAAAATAAAAAAAAATAATCAAAGCGGCGTATCGCTTTGATTACTGCTGGGCGAAACCACCGAGTATTTCACGGTGTAACCATGATTGCTTCAGGAGCTTAATTCGCCCAAGATCTTCATCATTCACCCGTGGATATGCTGTAATTTTTTTCTTCTTGCATATTAGCTACTTGATTTATCTGAAACGGGCGACCTTAAAGTAAATAGACCAGCCGCTTATATGTAACATCTCGCTATTCTGTGCTTTATTTGCTTTCGTTATTTTATATCCCAAATGTTACTCTGTAATCGCAGTAATAAATGTAATATAATAAAATTATACCTATGAGATGTCATCGCAAGAGCAATCACAGAGCTACAAAGCGGGAAACGTTGTTGAAAGCCCCCCTCTAAAACTAAAGTACTGCACGGAGTCTTCATACATAGAATCCCTATAAAGGCACATTCTTTTTCTGTGACTCTGTGACGGCTCCCAGTGGTCATGTGGCGCGAGATGGACATGCACAACCTGCTTTTTGTGGCCACATTATTAATGTCTGAGCTTTCGTCTTGTTCCGCCATATTAGGGGTCTCAAACTCACCTCAGCTAAAGTGAGCTAGAATAGGGTAGTGGGCTCACTCGCCGGCCGGCGCTATGCATTGCGGTGACGCCGCCAATGTCACAAAAACGTGCTTCGGCGCGCCTCCGCGGCGCGGCGCCACCGTCGCACCAAATGTAGAGAGCGTTGGCGCTGGGGCAGTTGCTGGCTGTTTGGAATGGCGGTCGGTGTGTGCGAGTTTTGTTTTTTTGAGAACTCTTCGCGCTTTGCATCCTCAATCTGCTAGGTCCTTCTGTGAACAGCGATGTGGCCTGACAAGCAGTGACCGTCTCACGAGGTTAAAATGCTTCCGCGGCGGCAAAACCACTGTTTTGTGCCAGGCTGTCGGACAGGTTACGTCCACGTTAAGGGCAGCACGACGCGTCTTTGTTAGGCGTTCCGAAGGATGCAGCCCTGAGGAAGCAATGAGGAAGCCCTGGGAAAGGAATTTGCATCGAGCGGACAAAGCACTGGACGACACATCTGCCGTGTGTCAACTTCATTTTGAGCCGAAGTATGTGCTACGGTACTACGTGCATATATAATTGAAGGGAACGAAGTACGCACACCGCGTGGAAAACCTTGCCTACGAGAGGACGCTGTGCCTACAATCCTGCCTAACTTGGCGTCGTATTTGACAAAGAAGACACCACGAGAAAGACCGACCCGAAAGAGAAAGCAATCGGGAAGCGTTCAAGGCGAGAAAAAGGTACGTTCTCGTGCCATTGGCGATACTGTTCAAGCAAGCAACTGTGCCCAATATATGATGAATAAATGTTCATGTACTTGTACCCAGTACCTGAGGAGAGTGGCTTCCTGTTTTTCTTATCTGTGGATTTTTACAGTGTTTGCATAGGAATATTCAGTACAGAAATGGCCAAATTACAGAGCCAAGGTACTGGAGATCTGCAGAAAGAATGAGCAGCTCCAAGTTTTTAAATGCTGTGAAATGTATAACATTAAGAGCTCGTGGTAAACTCCCGAGTGTGTGTCAAGGTCAGCATCGGCAGTAATTTCACACGCTCGTAAAAGGCGTGCGTGACGAAAGTAGTGCCCAAGAAATGCAAAGAATCCAGTTTACAATTGGTAGCCGCAAAACGCGTAAGCTTTGCAAAGTTCGCCATCACTGCTTATCACTCGTAAGAGCAATTTATTGCATCTCAAATTTGCGCAGCATCCCTTTCATGCAGTTTAATCACGCGTTCGCGCGAGTTACGGCGACAGAGTTTCAGAAAAGAATGTTTTCTGCAGCTTTACTCGCACGAGTACTAACGGTCTTCCGTGTGTTTCATTTAACATCAGATAACTAGCTAACAGCAGAGCTGCATACACCATGCTACAGTGTTCTAGATGGTTACCATGCCTTACGCGCGCATGTAGGCCAACGCACCTAGCTCGCGCTAGTTTTCTTTCTTTATTTTTTATTGTCTCAGCGACATCAGCATCACCGTTTACACTGCCAAAATTCGCGTACATTTCCGTCCAGTGCATATGATAACAGCGCACAAAAAAGCATGACATCAGTTGCGCACAAACGCCTCCGTCAGGCAGTGCCCTACATTTAAGTCGCTGGTGGCGCCACCACACATGTGACATACCCGGCGTCAAGCAGGGGACCCCAGCAAGCCCACTACCCTCTTCTAGCTCACTTTACCTCAGCTAACGGGCCGCATTCACGAAAATTTACTCCCGCAAGCATAGAGTTTCCTACGTACTTATGCCCGCAAGGGCTAGGGCAGTGACGAAGGTAGCCAACGTTTATAGATAATCTATAAACGTTGAAGGTAGCAGCGTGGGAGGGGGGAACATGTTTTAAAACTACCGTCATTTCACAGCAGACCTTTCCCATATCTCATATACGGGATCATTTCTGAAGGGGATTTGGCGGCAGGAGCTCAATAACATATCGATACCCATTGTTGCAAAATAGCTCAGAACGGAGCAACTTGGAGCGTGCCAGACTCTATCGAAGAAGAGGAAACCGAGGGGCATCGAGTGCACGTGCACGTGGCCGGCGCATCAGTTCGCCCTTAGTATTGCCATTAAACGGACGTCTCTCTTTCACGTCTGGGGAACCAGTCATTTCGTATCACCCATAATGACTGAAATCTGGACGCCGATTCTGAAATATAGCTCTTGTTTCGCAGTTATGTATCAACACGCGGTGGCCGCGGTGGCCGCACGAAAAATATCCATTCGATCTGTGATGCCTGTGTATTTCAAGAGCATTCTTATAAAGAAAGAAATGGGATGAGGACAGTCCTGAGCGGGCGGCGGGCCGCTAGCGAGAGGTCCGCGAGCCGCGTGTTTGAGGCCTTATATAGTGCGCTATATAGTGCGAGAGCTACATGATACTGCCGCAACAGCGTTGGAATGTGCAGGAACAGAATAGGTTCATTAAACAATGCGTGGGGTGGAGTATATTCGCTTGACGAAATATCTGGCTTGAAAAAGGACAATGACAGATTTTGTGCCGGGTGATGTCCCCTTACCTTGAACCATATGCATCCAATGAGTAAGCTTCGAGAAGCTCAGTCGCGCCTTTATTACCAAACTCGAACGAACCCCGAATATATATATCGAAATCGCTTCGTCCACCTACTGCCAGTCCTAACCGCGTAGTCCAATGGCCACCTTCTACTGGTACAGCATCGCTGGGAAGGCATAAGCCATTATAATATGAAAAAAAAAAACGACCACGGTACAAACAGTGCATAACATACACTTCTGAAAATTTCAAGGAGAAGCCCTCAAAGAGGAGGTTTATAGATGACATTGAAGAGTGGCACGACGTTCGGAAACGAGAGAAGTGAAGGGATGAGCTGGACAGCTATGGTCATTCCGCAGAGGTCCACAAAGACATCCTAGATTTGCTCCAGTGGTGGAAGTTAAGAACAACGACTGCCGACACCTTCGCAATTGGAAAGCAGATGTGGTGCGCCCGTGCGGCCAGCGCGAGCAGTGCAAGAAGCTTTAGCACGACAGGATATGTGATGCAACATCACATGGCGTGCTTAAAGCAGGAATATCTTGATACTTTGATTTTTCGCACAATAACATGTGAAGAAGTAAACTATAAACTATGCCATAAGAAACTGTATACTACTAGCAGTGGTGTGTTATATGAAAATAATGCTATGACAAATAGTTGTTTTCTTCCTTTCGGCTGCTTATACGCATACACGTTGTGCACGCGGTTCCATACCTTTACCTAGATTAGTGTATTTACAACAACGGTCACAAATTTGTTTTTTCCCTCTGTTAATTCTCTTGCTGTGGCAAGGTGTTACAATGGTGAAAACAGGTGCTACATACCGAGAAGGGTGCACGATTGGCTGTGTGGTTACAGCATGCTATAAATTTCAATAGGCTATAGAGTGCAATGAAAAAGCCAATCTAGAACACATACTCTGGCGGTACTCCGTGTTACGTGGCGGCGAAGTCATCACGCCGTCCAAATGGGAAGCTGCTTTTACCAGCTCCGCGCTAGAACAGCTATATGGGCAGTCCAACGGGCCTGCGACGCAGCAGAGAGACTTGGTCTTTGAGTTCCGATGTCGGAGCGGCCCGCAACGTGCTAGAGCGCGTTCCGATTGACCATAATAAAGGTTATCCATCCAATCAATCCATCCTTTGTTGTTATTGCGCTCCCTATCGAAACTGAACTCGTGCTGCAAATCACTTTCGTTGCTACAATGTCTGCTACGAAACGGCCTTCATGATCCCCAGTGTATTTGCAAGAAAAATGGGTACGGTATACCACTGCCGAACAAACAATCATTGTATCCAATATGTCCGCTCAACTGTTAGCACCGTGAGCCCCTTTATACAAGAAATTACCGTATGTTAAATTATAATTGTTAGCGAAACATACGCCAACAGAGCGTAGATATTTGCCACTTAAAACACCTTGCTGTCTATTCCATGTTCGGGCAACACCACCTAGATTACTGGGTCGGGCCTCAGTCGGGCCTGATCTGTGGTCGGGCCGGGCCGGGCCGGGTAGGCGAAATTTTTTCTCGGGTTCGGGCCGGACCCGCGTCTCACTTTGAGTCACCGGGCCGGGTTCGGGCGGGTAAACTTGAACGAGTTCGGGGCCTGGGCCGGGCCCGGGCCGAGAATTACGGCCCGTGCAGTGCTATAGTTGGTACCACTGTCTTCTGCTACATTTCAGTACGGTGATCGAGCTTGTTAGATATATTTACCACCCATTGGACCACAAATAATCCGCAGTGCATCCGTGGATGCTTAGCGCTGGATGTTCCGAGATCCACTGGACATACATACATATCCCGATGACTTAATTAGGGCGGACGTCTGAGGGAACATTCCGTGCAAATATTCCCTAAGCGACCCTAATGCAAGACTTTTGATTCTGGGAGTGGCACTCGCACCGGTATTTGGGTAACCTCGGTAAACTTGGGTAAGGAGTTATCGGCGGCGTCACATGTTCGACGCCAGCACGTGTGACGCCGCATCGGGGAGGTGAAGACGCCAGGAGCGTAGCCAGAAACTTTTTTGGGGAAGGGGGGGGGGGTTCCACCACCCTTTATGTATAGTCCTGTGTGGGTTTATTATATATAATATATATATTATATAGTATATATATATATATATATATATATATATATATATATATATATATATATGTGTATAGATATATATATATATATATATCTATATATATATATATATATATATATATATATATATATATATATACACACACACAACGCATGCAAAATGAAAAAAAAAGATGGGACAGCTCGAGACTACAGCTAGTGGTGCGAAGACAGGAAACAGCGGAGCTGGTGGCTTTCCCCTCCTCCTTTCTCTCCTCCTCACCTGGAAATCAATTCTCCTCAGCCACACTTTTCTTTCCCACTCCCTTGCTTTAATAGATAATTGTTGAGATTTACCGTACCAAAACCACGACATGATTACGAGGGACGCCGTAGTGGCTTCGGAAATTTCGACCACCTGGGGTTCTTTAAAGGGACCCTGAAACGGTTTTTTGAAGTTTTGTCAGCGTTTAGGCAGGGGCATCCCCAAATCATTCGCACCAGAAATTAAGCGACGCACTGTCTACCAAGGCCGCTACTGAATTTGTATCTATACCCTCCTCCTCACCACTGCCTTGCACCCTCAGCTCACATACACCCTGACATCGCCGGCGATCGCAGCGCTCTCATGAGCGCACTCGACGGTTTGAGCTTCGCCCAGTCATGGCCTCAGATATTGTCATGATATTGTGCGCCGACGGGTTGCACGCAATCTCGGAGGCCCAACAAACACGAAGCTCGCGGAGTGGTTGATATCTGCTCCGACAGGTGCCGCCACACTACCAGCAGATCTTATTTTATTCTCCTGTACGGCGAAAATCTGCAAAAGCATGCGAACAAACAAAAATAATTCGAGAACGATCACCGATAAGCGTAAACTCGGGCAATGTGGTTGTGTCTTCAGGGGTGAACATTGCACGATGTCGCAGCTTTACAAGTCACCAATTGCTAGAAATTGCTAGATATGGGGTACACAACACGGCTAGGGAAATTAATTATGTCCAAGAAAAGAAACCTCGAGATAAACACTGTCGCTCAGCTCACGTCAACACGGAGTGCGTTGTAACACAGGCAGACGACGCTCGCTGCCCACAGGAGGTTCAGTGACGTGTACTGGACATATCCAATCAGATCAGCCGCCTGCGTGACGTCGCGCTTCCAATACGACGCGCACTGGAAGTAGGCGGTTTGAAAACGCGTTTGGCTGAGCCGCTGTGATCGGTGGCGATTCGCAGCTTCAAAGCATTGTAATAAATTACACAGTTTACGCACAGAGCTTAAATCGGTCTGTAAATGATCCTTAGGACTTGCTCTACCGGCTCAATGTGTTCGTACAAAATCGTCATAACCGTTTCAGGGTCCCTTTAATGTGCGGGCCTCAAGCATATTCACCTCCTTCGAAAACGCGGCCGGAATTCGATCCCGCGACCTTCGGGTCAGCAGTCGAGACCATAACAACTAGACCATGCGGGTAACCCCCTTGCTATGCTATTGGCCTCGAGGCCCACCACTGGAAACACCGGCGCCACCGTCGGCGTGACGTGCTAGGCATGATCACGTGGTCTCAGCGGCCGCGTCGGCTGCTTGTGGCGCACCGCCGCGTGCTTTGAAAACGAGTTTCAAGTCCCACATGCGCTGCGGTCTGTTCAAATTCGGAAGTTTTCTCTCATTTTCTACTCAACTGAAACCATTGTAATAGAGTGGCTGCCTTCAAAGGCGACGAACATGGGGCTCTACCGCTCGGTGCCGCAGTGCCGCGCTTACGCAACGGAGCCCAGTGTCAGCCTGCACCGGTAACTGTGGGACAAGAAACTGCGTGAAGCATGGGTTGTTGTCACTGATCCCGTTCAGTGATCCCGTTAATCGGGATGGCAATCGCCGGGCGGATTCTAAGGGCTGGCGTCACGGCCCTCCGAAAACGCACCACGAGAGCGCGGACAATTTAGAGTTGGTCCTTTGGTGCGCCGGCGAACGCCGGTTGTGGTCCAAAGACCGAGTCACAGCCGAGAGTCGATAACACAAACGAAAACGAAATATATTCTCAGTTAAGGCAATACAAATATCACAATCACATGCACACTCGGCTGGTACCAGTTACAGCTCCACAATATAACTCAAATGGTGTTTACCCAACGGGAACTAAACAAACAGATCACACGCTACAAATGCAATCGCATGCATTACAACTATTCAAGGACAGTTAAAGTCCCGAACGTACAACGGCGTATCTAGTCCACAATTCTTGGACGGTAATCGAATGCTTCTCTTCTAGGAAACACTCACGCCAGCTCCAGCGTTGATCGTCGTAGCTCAACCGTCGTCTAACTTGTCACGGCTCACACGGCGTCGTCATCCAATTCTTCCAGTTTGACGATCGACGGACCGCACACCATCATAAACACGTCTTCTTTGGATAACGGAGCCACACTCAGCTTACTTCACCATATCCGAGCCGACTGACTCGCTCACTCACTCCTTCACTGACTGTCTGGTCGTCGTTTGCACGCTTTTATCCTTTCTCCCCCGGTTTCTAGAAGCGTCGGAAGGATTCTTCGGCGTGCAGTACAGCCAAGGCTATAGAAAGGGCGAGAGCTTTCTAGTAGGTTCGAATCGCGGCGGCGTCATCGGCGATGCGTCACCCCCTCCCTCTAGAAACATCTAGGCTTTGCCGGGCGTTTGATCGCGTTGTCTGCGTCTGGCTCGATTGGGTGAGAGAGAGAGAGAAATGTTTTAATGAAAAGCTGGAGATGTTTGCCTGGCTATTCGCCTGACATGCTACTCCAGGTGCTCCAGGGTGATGATAATGATATATACACTGATAACCACACATACATACATAGACTACACTGTTTACAAAGTTTCGGTCAGGCTTGTCCAAAAGGCGTCGGCGCCTTTTGATGCTTGTTTTTTCGTCGTTCGCGCTTTTTGGGCGAGCGGTTCGCGCCGTTTTCTCCCGCTGCTGTTTGAAAGCGGCCGCGCGCGCGCTTTATAACGCGCTCGTTTGTGACAGTTGTAAAGCTAAGAACCGGCAAGTATAGCCATCGGCTACGAGTCTTGTGTGCAACAAGCACTTCCGTGACGAAGACTTTCGTTACTGCGTCGGGCCTGCGATGTTCGGTGAGTAGCAGACAGCGCGCACTGAGAAGATGGCTCGCGCGCGCTTCCCGCCGGCAAATGATGCTTATCTGCCGCAGGATGGTAAAAACGCTACCTTTTACCACGTGCGATGCCATCTCAGAGCCCTCCCGTGCGATCTCGATCTTGATCGTCGGCCCCGTGCTCAGCATCCACAAAATCGGCTGCAGATGCGCAAGTAATTGTTTAGATACGTTGAATTAAAAAACGCACAGGGTTCCTTATGCATTCGTTAAAGATGACTAGAAGGCGAAAGCCATCTTCTTCTTGTCAGTCGATGCACTGATTCTCCCGCGGACCCCTCCAAAAGCGTTCTGCACCTAACGCGGTTTTGCACGGCCTCCGTGACCGATTACGGAGGCAATGCAAAGCGACCATGACGTGTGAACACATCATCATTTGACGTCATAATGACGCTACATATTTTGGCAATCTGTGACGTCATGATGACGTCATACGGTGACACCATCACGTGACGATTATTCTTTGCATCACTCGTGTTGACGCCGCCGACGCGGGACGCCGACTTCTTTCTGTTATGCTCCGTTGGTTAAACAGGCAGTCTACTCTAACGAGATATTTCACATAGTTTGCACTCAGTGAGTGACTACCTTTCACGCAAGAGGCCGGTTCAGGGGTCTCCAACGCGGTGACCGCGTGAAGCGGGTGCTCGGTTTTCTGCAAAGAGACAGCGACTGTAGACTGTCTTGTGCTTTCAGTTCGTCGAAGATGATTATTTTGACAGTAAAGAACACAGTTACTTTCGAAATTACTTACAGAAATGCCCTGGAGGGCTTCCGCGAGGTGTTTTTGTAGAGCGCCGACAGAAAAACCTATGGGGAGCGCGCCGGCGGTATCCTACATAGCACGCAATCGAGGCGCGTCCGATAGAGGGCGACTCCGTAACTCCTCGAGGCCAATACTTTACAAGGCTATGCTATACTTTACCATCTCCCTCTTCTTTCCTTCACCCTCGCATCACACCTCCTCATGTTAAAGAGACAGGGCGTGCAGACACGGACACAAGAGAGAAGTCAGGGCACCGCAGACATCAAGACACCACCACGGCGTTTGTGGTGTCTTGACTTCTCTCTTGTGTCCATGTTTGCACGCCCTGTCTCTTTGACATGAATACTTACAAACTAGCTCAGCTCTCTGTTATTTTAAACACCTCCTCACCCTAACATTCCTTACCCACCTCTTGCTATACTTTACAGGGCTGTGCCATGCTTTAGCCTCTTCCTCCTTTCCTTCCTCTTCACCCTCACATCACTTCTCCTTACTTCCCTTTCCCACCCCCTTACTATTCATGGCTATGCTAGGCTAGGAGCTGCTTGGCACATATCCCCTCTCTGTGGCGCATAAACTAACCATACAAGGCTATGCCATGTCTTACCCTCTCCCCTTTCCTCATTTCCTTCCTACTCACCCTTAGCACCCTTTCGACTATGCATGGCTATGCTATGCGAGGAGCTGCTTGACCCGCTTTCTGGCCGGGGCACATACCCGCCGAGTTTTCTGCAACGCAATGCGACGTCCGACACGGCGGTGGGGAAACCGGAATGACCTTTCATAGCATCGGACAGCCACCTTAGCGTTACACGTCCGTCCTACTCGGCGCGTTTTCAACAGAAGTTCAATTTTGCCAATGCCTTAACACGCCGCGAGGTGGCGATCTTACCCAAGCGTCGTAAAAGCGTCGGCCTCGCTCACAGCATCACGCTAATCCAAACCAAAAATAGCTCTGCGACGCGCGCTTGCCTCACCTGGCTGTTACACCGCGTTCCCCGCTCACGCGCTTGCCCCGAGAAAAATCGCGGCAGGGGGCCGACACGACGCGCTTTGCGTTTCCCTCTAGTCCGGCCGTGGTGTTCAATCACATTTTAACATGCCGCGGGATGGCGACCAAGTTCTGCGTCCATGTGCGACGCTCTTTTGGCTATCACACTTCGTTCTCTGATTACGCTTTCACCGTTAACTACTACAACTACCACAAGGTTTTGTGTAATCATTTAACATGGACGTTAGTCGTCGGGATGGAGATGTACCACCAATCATCAAACTGGGTGCATCCACGTTAAACGGTGCTACAGCTGCCAGTCATCAATATACATTGTGCAAACTCTCTTATATCAATGTACAGTAACCATTCGTGACCACGCTTTACTTTCGTGTTATTCCGATTCCTATGACGGAGGGATCAACCATCTTTTTTTCAATCAAGAAACTCGCTAGCAGACGCTGCCTGCGTCGGCGTATAGTCTCTAGCGGGCGAGGACGCGTTCTCGTTCCTTGCGAGCTGGTAGTTCATCGCAAAAAGAGCGGTGACATAGTCAACGCGCGCAGTTCGCTCTCTCGCCACACGGCGAGCGCTGAGGCGGTGGCGCCCTCTCTTGCGCTCAAGCAAATGGACAGCAGACGACGATGCACGATGCATGCCGACACACCGAGACCCTAAGTTCTCCGCCCCTAAAAGATGGGCACTCACCTGATGGTGCAGACGCCATTTAGCGTTTTAGGTACACGTAAAAGGCGCGACACGTAAAAGGACGAGACATGTATGCAGTAAACCAAATATAAATATCTCAGTGGTGTGCGCTGCGTCCTGTCTCAAAAAGAGCTTCTTGCAGGAATTAGTTTTTTAGATGCGAAGCAGCTTTTGCTCGGGGCTGTGTCCACCCTTGGCGACCTTCGGCTTTCTACCACCTAGCATAGCCATCTGTAACATACTGAGCGCGCGCTCGCGCCAAGGAGAAGTCTTCTTCCTTTTGTTCTTCGACCGCCTTGATGATGAACGTGCAGAGCACGTTAGGGGCCCGGACTGACGTATGCTGTCCTAGCTTGGCGTAACGCAGGCAAAACCATCTGTGCTGGCACGCGCTAGCGCGTTCCGGCCTGTGTAAGGGGCTGGGTAAGACGCTGTGGCCTCTCCCATTACACTCTCTCAGCAATCACGTGATGGCATCGGGAACGAGATTCTGCAGACGCGCGATGAATCCGCATGGCGTGCTCCAACAAGAGTTCGGGACGAGTAACAGTAACAGCGATTACAGTGAATTCATGGTGTGCTCCACTTGCAAGGACGCGTTAAAGGAACACTAAAAAGAAACAATGAATTGGTTTAGATAAAGTGTGCTCGGAGAACTCTTGTGTAGTTTATTTTACCACCATAGGTTTATTATTAGAGGAGAAAACCAAGTTCAAAGTTTCATTTTTAAATTTCGCGCCGAACTTTGTAATTCGTGTTGTAAAAGACTTCAAAGAGCATTTAACGTATTTTGGCGCCACTGGCTCGACGAAATTTCCACAAACTCGTTATGTGAAGTCTCTGGCCCCCTCAGAGGACAATGTACTTCGATTTAACCGATTAGGAACTACGTAGGCCCAAGCAGGCGCCGTCAAAACTATGTGATGTCACGGCAAATGGTGCGGGAATTCCAAGGTGGCGTCGCCACCTGTATTTTCTTTTTGCGCGTTTTTTCGCTTATTAAGCGTCTTCGCGCAGAAAGCGTGGTGTTTTTGGTATCGTGGAAGACTACTTTACTAATGCGAGAAAAATCGTTTTGCTCTTTAGAGTCCCTTTAACATCGGGCAAGGTGCCCGTGATGAACGGAACGGAAGTCGACCCATGCGCTGCTTCGCATCCCCACATGGTTCCTTTTAGGGGGAGATGGTTTAACTTGTTTTAATTTCTCACCCCAAAACACGGACAGAGTTACTCAAAGTGGATAAGGACATTGGTCCACCTCGCAATGCTTGGCTCAAACAAAAAATGTTCGGCATAGGAAAGGAGGAAGCCGGGGCTAAAGGCTGAAGTGCCTTTATAGCCGACATTATTCAGACTCCCGTACAAAATTATTTTAGTTTTTAGTGTTATTACAAATTTTGACCATGCCAACTGGTGTCAATAAATTTTCAAACTGGTCAAATCGTTGTTTGCAAGATGATGAAAGCGGCACTAAGCGATTTAACTGAGAACGAATCGTGACTATTTGGCTACAGTCGTGTGGCGCAACCTCCCCCCCCCCCCAACCGAATTAAAAAAACAACCCCCCACCCCCAGCCCAAAGTGGTCACCTGGGTTAGCCCCTGGGTCTTGTAGTACGCGTGGTTGGGATTTTTGGCCTGATGTTAAAAACGCACGTAATAGCCAATACACGATGAGTAAAATAGTTCCTTTATATACATTAGATCTTTGCTTTCACACAGGCACTACCACACGTCACACAAGGTGTTGCTGTGGTCCATCGGGCAATTGAAGGCGTTGGCGAACTCGGCTGAGTGCTTCGCCATAAGGTTGCAAGTGTGGTCCTCTAAGTGGACGCCGTCCGTGGTGCCCGGCACATCGTGGCAGCGGAGCAGGCAGCGGCTCACGAAGAACACTTGGTCGCTGGAGAGCCTCTCGAGACCAGGCAACGCGCAGCTGCGATTGCCCCGAGCAGCGGATGCCCTCTTGTAGGCCCGGAAGAACGCCTGCGCGCCGACTGACACGCCGGCCGGTGGATCAACGTCACTGTCCCGGACTTCCGACATGCGGTCGCACTGGTACCGGTCCTCGAAATCTGCCCGCTCCTCGGGGATCCAGGCGATCGGGGAGCCAGAACCGTCGGTCAGCATATTAATGTGGCCGAAAGCGCGCATTAAGTTCTGCATGATAACGCTGCCCAGGAGGCCGTAATTGATCGCCGGCGAGGCACCGTAGTTGAACAGCGGGCTCAGCATGGAAGCGGCAGGGATTACGAGGACGTTGGGGCCCTCGTAGAATGCACCTACGATGTCGCTTCTGAAGCTGAAGTCCACTTCTCGGCGCTGACGCTTAAGTTCAAAGAACTTTATTCCGTGTGCTTCATTCGTTTTTACGTAGTCTGTCAGGAATATGCCCGATGCGATCGGGTATCTTCGGTAGTAATCATTAAGGCCGCGCCAGCTCTGGAGATTTAGATCGTAGCCGAGCTTCCATGTGACAAGCCGAAGCTTCCTGGCCAATTTGGCCTTTGTCTCGGGTAGCACCCAATCCGAGTCCTCAATGCTCCCGTAGACTTCACTCGCCAATGTTCTGACCATTCTTCGGACTTGATCTAGCCTGCTGTTGTTGACGGATGGGAACAGGACAGCAGCGGAAATCGCAGGACCGTAGAATACGTACGTCATGTCAAAGCAGTAAACCTGCCGATCGGGAATGCTTCCAGTTTCAACGTAGCCGCTCACGCTGGCCAGGTGTCGCGCCACTTCCCAGGTGATGTACACTGATTGTTCCGCGTCGTTAGCCTTGAACATCATTTGGTGGAAGAACGCGGATGGCTTGGACCGCAAGCTAAGTTTGTACGTTCCCATTAAGGCTCCCCGGGAGTAACGGTGAAGCAGTTCCTTCCATTTGGACTCGAGCTTTTTCTTGGCGAGAATCTTTTTTGGCTTGATTGAGCGGGTCATGAGTTTCGACTCAATGTACCAGACTCTGCGAGCGAGGTCGAAGGCGGCGTTCTCGTCAAATCCCGTGGCCAAGATCACCGCGCTCGCGTAGCTGGTGTACGAGCCGCTCATGAACAGTACGTTCCTCGCCCGCTTCCATTCTTCGAAAAGACGGCTGGAGCCGAGGTAGACGTAACGAGAAGTTTCCTGGAATCGCGGATAGGGGTCCACCACAAGCGCGAAGAAAATCTCGAGACCCAGCCTCAACTGAAGCTCGAGTGTCGTCTCCAAGAAGCCGTCGATCTTGGTGTTAAATGAAAAGTCCTGCTCCTTGAAGAAAGATGCCAAGGCGTGAGTCCGTCCGTTCGTGTGAACGGGCTTCACGCAACTCGCGTAAAATTCCACCGCCTTTGTTAATGCCTCTGGCAGGGGCTTCTTGACGCCACTCGCTATGCGGTGAAAGAATCGAGAGATGGAAGTGGTCACCTGCGTTTCCATATCGTCGAGCAAAGATGTGCGTACGATTCGCCTGAATCCGCTGCAGACGTACGAGTGGAAGTCCTTGCAGGGATCCGCTGTCGTGTTCAAGCTGCTGACCAGTAGGCGAGCCACGCGGCTCACTTCCTTTTCATCGCAACCACCTGGTACATCCTGGTCGAGCGAGGAGTCATTGAATACGTTGGCGTCTGTGGTGGTGAAGTTGAACACCGGGAGGTAGATGGCAAGTCCATGCCGTCTATGAAGCAGGAGAGCAAGCGCCAATAAGGCAAACGTTGCCGCGTAAGCGATCAGAGCGACCATCATTAAAGTTGTCCGCCTCCTTGGTAATCCTGCTGAAGACTTGACCCCACTGTCCAAGGCGTCTCGACGGCGTCTCAAACGGTCGCTGACGAAAGCTAAGCGGACCACACTGCGCAAAGCGCGCCGACAAACAGTCAGGACGATCATAACTTCGCTAAGCGCGCTAGTCTGCTAAGCCTGTTCTTGGAAGGTACTCGCGTGCTTCTTGGACCATGGCGCTTACCCACTACAGGGGACTAGCCAAGAAAAAAGGGTGCTTTTTTCAAAAAGCGAAAGAAGAAGACGAGCATAATGAATCGACAGTGTGGCCAATCCCCCTATATATATATATATATATATATATATATATATATATATATATATATATATATATATATATATAGATATATATATATATATATATATTGTAAGGAAGCAACAGCGGCGCTCGGGCACTGGCGCGAGCAAGGCTAGCGGGGAGAAGAGGAGAACGCAGTCGGAGAGAATAAGAACAGCGAGTACCTTCCAAGAATTCTTCCAAGAATTTTACCAGATACGGCTTACGCGACAGCATTGAGATTCAGAAGTGCTTGTTTGCACAGCGAAATAGGCAAATTCTCATTGGATAAATTTAAAGACTTCGCACATCTAAGATATGGCTGGAATAAACAATGGTGTTTATCTCGCCAATTAGAAGTGTCATACACCAGATTAAGATGTAGGATTCCGCAATTGAATTATTACCTACATAAAGCTGGCCTCAAGGCGTCCTCGTTATGCATGTTTTGCAATGAAATTGAAACAATAGATCATTTCTTTTTATTTTGTCGCCGCTACTCTAATCAGAGAAAAAGGTACCTTGTAGCGACATTTAAGAAGTTAGGATTAGCAATGAATGTTCCAGAAATTTTATCATTTGGCGGCACTTTGTTAGGGTATAGCCACAGGGATGTCTGCTCTGCTGTGTTCGATTACATCAATGAAACAAAAAGATTACCGTGTTAGTCTATTTATCTCTGTCCATAATCTTGATTCGAAATCTGTTATTATTTATCTTAGAAGCTACCGAAACGATAGTCTGTTCGCTTGCTCCTTCAACAATTACATTCTTTAACCTAAATTTAAAGATTTGTTTAGTATAATTAGTGATTACTTCAAGCATCCTGCCGCCCGATTCTTGGCCCATCCCCCTTTGTGGGTGAGCGCCATAAAGACGAGGACATCATCATCATCATCATCATCATAATCATCATCATCACATCATCAGAACAGCCGGCCCACCGAATGGGCGTTGTCTCTTGTTTCTCTGCATTACAATGGCGCAGTCGTCATAAACGAAGCCTTAAGGCATAAGCCACCTGTGCTACAGCGTCTTCGGCGTTGCCGACCCGCCACCCCAGGAACGCCATCCACGTATCCTCGGCCGGCCATGGATCCTGCATACCTGCTGCCGCACCAAGCACAGTTCAAGGATGGCGTCCATGCCTCCTTGACACATATCAACCTGTCGCCGCTTCAAGCACCGTCCGGGGACGGCGTCCAGGCCTCCTCGGCGGCTCAACCTTCCTTCATCGGCGCCGCAGTACCAGTTCATGACAAGACATCACACGGGTTCCGCTTGCCTGGGAACGTAGCTGACGCTTCTAGTGGCATGGATCCCGGGCCCAGGAGTCTCATGAGATCCGAATTACCAAGGGACATCGTCCACGCGTCCTTGGCCATCAAATGTGCCACCGTGAGTACCGGAGTCCCTGTACCATCCGTAGACGCGGGCTCTGGCTCTTCAGGCGGATCACCCGACAGCGCCGCAGCGCTGCTGCATACCATCGCCCAGCTCCGCGTCATGACTAACGCCTTGACAGCGTCGAGCTCCGAGCTGTCTCCTGCCGCCTTGCCAGCATTGTTCGCAATCAATGCCGTGCTGGCTGCAGCCGCCTCACGAGACCTCGAGACCAGCTCACCCGAGAACCGCAGAGAGCTCCGATGTGCCCTCACACAGCTCTCCCACCAACTGGGCTGCTTGGCATCGGCAGCTACTTGGGTAGTACCAGAGTTCCGTGGCTTTCAGGACGACGTCTTTGGGTGGGTTGAGACTATAAACTCGCTCGGCACCCTCCATGCCTGGCCGGAAAATCACAAATGGCTGGTGGCCATCGACCGCCTTCGAGAAGCCGCCAAGGCGTGGCACGCCTACGAAGGCATCAGGCTAAAATCCTGGTCTGAGTGATGTGCCAGGTTGACAAGCCTTTTTCGGCCGCTTTCTCATGCCAGCAACCTCCCCACTGCCGACCCATTCCCTACCGCGGATGAGAAGTGTGAGGCACACCTCCTTGACGTGCTGTTTGGGAGTCCACCAACCTGCCCTCTCTCGGAGATCAAGCTCACCAACACCATAGAAAGGCCTCACCTGATCCGACCCAGTTAAAGACTAGGCCCCAAGTTTCGCCTTTGCTACAGGTACACGTGGTGGTGCCAGCTCCTGTCGTGCCTGACACGCGACGAGCATCGGAAGAGCCCATGGCAACCAGAAACGTGCTCGCAGACCCACCGGAGCAGCTTCTTCGGCACACGATCGCCTTCCACCGAGCGAGAAGGTTCTTCCGGACAAGCGCAACCATGTTGCGGCGGTGCTACTCCATCCGCCTGTTGACGTGCCATCTATTCGGAAGACGTCTTCGCTGGACCCCCCCACTCAAGGCACCCGGTGTACCAGAAGAACCGCCTCCGGAGCTGTTGGACGACAGAGAAAGTGAGGAAGATGAGATCCCCGTCATTAACGTGGAGAATGCGGCTGAAGAAAATGATTTCTCAGTCTCACCACAGTCATGGAAGATTTTTTCTGACGAAGGTCCTCACTGTCCTCCCAGTGGTGATCACGACTCATATTCAACTGGCTTCCAGGAAGACGTGGGAATGACACACCGACAAGCCGTGCCAGCCCCTATGGTTCCTCGGATGCTGTTCCGGCAGCCTCCTCAGAGCAAACCGCCTATGCCGTTACGACCACGACAGCACAGCCTATGGCGCCCTCCTGAGTCGCCATCTGCCGCTCGCCATGCCAGATGCCAGCGTGGCCAAGACCAGCAACCCCTACGACACAGCCAATACCGACCGCCAGAGGCATCGTGGGCACCTGATCGGATCAAGTCGCTGCGTGGCCGGGACAGACCGACACGCAACAATCAATGCCGCCCTCCAGAGGCGATTTCGCTGCTCGCCTGTCAATGTCGCAGCGTGGCCGAGTGTAAGGAAGAAACAGCGGCGCTCGGGCACTGGCGCGAGCAAGGCTAGCGGGGAGAAGAGGAGAACGAAGTCGGAGAGAACAAGAACAGCCGGCCCAGCGAACGGGCGTTGTCTCTTGTTTCTCTGCATTACAACAATATATATATATATATATATATATATATATATATATATATATATGTAAGGTATGAGCCAGTTTTCTTTAGGCGACAAAACAAAACAAAAACCTTTGATTGTCGTCATTTCATATTGTCACCGAGTGCCGTCCGGTAATCATCTATAAAATCGGTAGTTATTTCGTAGGAAGCTTTCTTTGAAAGTGAGATATTCTTCTTCAGTCTAATTTATAGCCTTGACTGAAGTTTCGTATCACATTTCTCGAGTTCCACTAGGGTCCACCACAAGCGTGGTGGACCCGAGTCCTCTTCAACGATTGTTGCTGCCGTGATAGCAGTTGAATATGGCCCTAACAGCACATACAGCTCTTTCGAAGACTGAAGCGACTATTTCCATCGCACGGGACCACCCTATGCAAACGCACATTGCGGTTGAAGCCTTGAGAGCTCATATTAGGCCTTTTTCCCGGGCCGATTGCCACCACCTTGCAACATTGCCTTCAGAAAGACCACGGGCATCGTATTGTGCAACGATTGCGAACTATTCTGCCCACCTTCCGTCAGGCTTCAGCCCCGCATCTAAGCCAGCGATACCTCCTTGGTGCTTCATTAAACCTGAAGTGCACCTCAACGTCCCGGGAATCAGAAAAAAATCTGAGCTCTCATCTCCAGTGCTGAAACAGCTGTCTCTGATTCTTTTACACGAGAAGTACGCTGATCATGTGCATGTTTATAGTGATGGGTCAACTACCCTCCAGTGTTCGTCCGGAGCAGTGGTCGTCCCAGCGAAAGCTATCAGCGTCACTTTCAAGACAGACCACCCAACGACATCAACAGCAGCAGAACTTGCCGCTCTTCGCGCTGCACTTTGTGTAGTCGACCGTGAACAGCCCCAACGATCGTCAGTCTTCTGCGATTCGAAGGCAGCCCTACAATCTTTGCTATCAGCCCTGCGACACGGACCATACGAGCAGTTGGTCTTCGAGGTTAGATATCTCCTCCATACTTCGTTAGAGAAAGGACACCACGTGACATTTCAGTGGCTGCCAAGTCACTGCGGCCTGATAGGCAATGAACACGCCGACAATGCTGCTCGATCAGCTCTTCAAGGTGACAGGATCGAGACGATACCCCTATCAGGACCGATGCTGCTAGCCAAATTCGAGTGGCTGCACAGAAATGACTTCCTCCACTTTTTCATTCATTCATTTATTAATACTGTCAGCCCTGTTTAGGGCTATTACAGGAGTGGAAGGTACAACGTAAACATTGTCGCAATGTACGTACAGATATAAAGAAGAAAAAAAAACTTTTTGAGAAAATATGGTACAGTAAGGTATATCACACTTTTGATGATCTATAACATATTTTATAACACTAAAGTACTAACAATAGTGTATAACGAATATATCAGACACTTGGAAACAGTTCAAAATGGTAGAGCAAAAATTAAGGAAAACACACACATACAGAAAGCATTCACAAGAGAAATCAGATACCTAAGTGGGGTCATGATTTCAGGTAGTCATTAATTCTGTCCAAAAAGATGTCTAAGGTAGGCGATGTTACAATGTCGTCTGGTAACAAGTTCCATTGAGCAATGGCTTTAGGGAAAAAGCTTATAATACAGCAAGCAGACTGCACAACCACCACCGCCACTGCCCAACCAATCTGCGTCTTCAGACACCTACGGGACTACGCCGAAATGATGCCACTCTGCTTTGCCGTTTATGGCTAAGAGTGGCTTTCACAAAGTCATTCTCCTTTCAAATCCAAATGGCTGACAACCCGTTTTGTGACAACTATGGTAGCGAGGAGACACTACAGCACATCTTCTGCGACTGTCCTCGCTACAATACGCAGAGAAAATCCCTCGCAGTCGCTCTTGCTCGCATAGATCCCAGACCGATGATGGCAGGAACCATTCTGGAATGTCGTCCTGATAGGTCATCGCGGGTGAAGGCGACGAAGGCATTGCTTCAACTTCTTGAAGGCATCAACCTGCACCGTCGGTTATGACTAACGTCGTTATGATGACCGTGAGATGTGTGTGACTTTTTGTGCGTGCGTGCGCTCCTTCTCTCTCTCTCTATCTTTATATCTCCCACATCCTTCCCCCAGGGTAGGGTAGCATACCGGTCCTTCTAGACTGGTTAACATCCTGCCTTTCCTTTCTCTCCTTCTCCTTCCTTCCTTCCTTCCGGGGGAATACCTTCACCAGTGTCTTTCTATTCCTTCCTTCTTCTTTCTTCTTTCTTTTTCTTCTTTCTCTTCTTTCTTTCTTTCTTCTTTCTTTCGTTCTTCTTTCTTGTCCTTTCTCTTCTTTCATTTCTTTTTCTTTTTTCCTTCTTTCTTTCTTGTCTTTCTTTCTTTCTTTCTTTCCAAGTGATTGGTGTTTTTTCACGTGAATCAAAGAATGCTTCTCGAAAACCCCACGTTTGCGTCTCATAGAGAGCAAGAAGGGAGAGAGACAGGAAGCTTACTTCGGTTGGGGGGCATGTTGTATCGAGGCGAAAGCTTCAGGGTGCCTCATAAGCGCGAAAGCGAAGGTCGAACGTCGTCACGAGCGATGTAAAAAAATCATCACGTGATGACGTCGCCATATAACATCATCATGACGTCACAGATCGCCGGAAGTGTGTGACGTGTTCATGATGTCACATAACGTGGCGTCACATGATGACGTCATCACACGACATCAGAAATGGCGTGGCTCTTGGTAGATGATATGACAACGTCGCGTGATCATAGATAGGCCGATCACGGAGGCAGCGCAAAACCAGGTGAGATACAGAAAGCTTGCAATGACTCTGGTCCCAGAGGCGGTGCAAAGCCGCATTGGGTGCCGAAAGCTTTCAGGGGATCAATGCGATCGACTAAGAAAAAGAAGATGAAGAAGGTGGCTTTCGTCCTCTAATTATCTTAGACAAGTGCCAATAATCTCAGGAGCATCATCATCATCATCATCATCATCATCATCAAAAGTATAAGGGACCATGTGACTATTGGATTTCACGAGAGTGCGCCACGTCCAATGGGACAGTAGGCAAAAGAAGAAGAAGATGCCAGTTCGCTGCGTGTTTCCACGTACAGCCGACCCCGTCGTCGAAGACTCACATCTCGTCCAGCGATTCGTTCAGTTTCCGGAAGATCATGCTGTGTTGTCTGTGGAAGAAGGCAAGCCGATTAATTATGTTGTACAAGTTTGTTCAGCGATTTCCCGCTGAATTCGAGTAGGCGTGGAATGGTACGGTGCAAAGATGCATAGCCATTTCCTTAAACTTCTAGAACATCAATTTTACTTACTTGCGTCCGACTGAAGCGCGTGGAAAGCTTGCTTGTCCGCGTTTCCTGCGTATTCCTGCGTTAACGAATCGCTTGGAGTCTGGCCATCTCCAGTGGTCGTCGATGTCATGCGATAGCACATCTTGTTAAACGCATCATCACACTGCTTCCGATGTGGGATCGCTTTGCTATGACACTGACTGCACGATCGGCGCGCCAACCGCAGCTGGGCGCTTCTTGAGATTGTGTAATACCAAGGAGGATTAGTGTGATACTGAACTGCACTTTACTACTGGTGAGATCGAGTAAGCAAGCGCATCAGACCAGGAACTCCGAGAAAGGAGGCTATTTTTAACCGAAGCTTTTATGAGTTACGGAGTTCGGTGGCGGCGGCGGCGGCGGCATAGTTCGCGAGGAACCCGGCCTCGGCGATTGTAGGGAAATGCGATTGTACTACACGAATGAGGCCCCCGAAGGTGTTTCGATCATATGCGTGTTTGTATGCGCTCTCGATGGTGGGTTTTGTCGGCTATCAGCCCTTTTTGATATGGCAGTCTGATCTTTTATCCGAGGTTAATGTCTTGTTGCCATATTTCATTGTTGCCTTTCACTGTTTCACGCACGACCGTCGTTATTGCAGGTATGGAACAGAAATGTTGGCGCTGCTAACACGTAGGTGAACGTCATATCATAATGTGCAGGAGTGGGATTCTCGCCGCATTACGGATGTAACTCTAGAGATTGTACCCCAAAAGCGTATACATGCATGTAAGCGGGACTGATAGTTTCAATCCCACCGCAGTAGTTTTCAAGCGGTTGTAGAGATTACCAATGATAAAGATTCCCTCTCTGCCAGTCGGCGCATTGTCACCCATAGCTTATGAATGGTACTGAGGCAAAACCACAGTCAAAAGACGCCGGACAAGGGAAAGAAGTGACACACACAACGACCAGTCGTTTGTGTGTGAAACTTCTTTCCCTTGTCCCCCGGCGTCTTTTTGACTGGTTTTCTCGCCTCAGAGTCACGCTACCAACGAGACCCAGACTTCGACCTTATTGCACTATGAAATGGTGTTTCGGTTTGCTCTAACGCGCACAATATTTGTGAACACATCGCTTATTGTGGCAGTGATGCGTGCGGTGCGGAACGTTCTTCGTCATGCGCAGGTGGCGTTCCTTCAAGGAAGGCTCGCGCTGCCTCTTATCTGTGCTGCCTCTGCTTATGGTGACGGGTGTTGCCTGGACCCTTCAGCGTGCTCCAAGCGGTCAGCAGCAGCCGGTTACTGTGACCAATGTCACCGCAGGTAGATGCATACGCTCACGTTTGACTACTACATTCTGTGCCGATTCAGAGGCTATGTCCGTTCATAATGTTGCGTGGCTGAAGTAACCTGAAAGCTTGCACACAGATAGAAGTAGTACCGGTAGCACAACCAGTACGAAAAACTATACTTTTGGCTGGCAGCCGCTAGCCGATGACTCCGAACTTCGTCCTCTTTCGCTTCGGTTCTCTAGTCGGCTTCCTTCAACTGCGACAGTGTAGAGCAGGAACTGCATGAAAAGATACCGAAATTGACAGAGTGGGGTGTTGCAGCTACCGGTAATTTGAACGTGCGAGTGTTGCTGCCGTCGTGATAGTTGAATATGGCCCTAACAGCACATACAGCTCTTTCGAAGCAATCCCGGGTCAATGCTGAGGCATTAGAAAATAGAAGTGCTGTAGCACATGCGGTAGAAATCGACTCTTGACCACAGCCAATGCGAACAGTATAACGGCGACTCGATGACCTTCAATCAGCTCTGTGAAAACGAGCCAAGCATTTAAACACACTATACGTTTGCGCAAAGACAATCTGAGTCAGAGCGCGGCGGCGCCCAGCCAAATGTACCATAAATATTCACCAGCGTTTGTTCACAGTCAGCCATTCGCGGCGAAATCTTGGAAGTATTTCTTTAAAACACTGGTGGACTGTAGCGTTTGCACGGGGATTCCAGCAGTCGGGCTACTTACATGACTTTTCTTGCCGCCGCTCTCTGAGTGGACTGAGCCTTCCCCTCCACGAGCTTATATTGGGTTTCGCCTGGGTTTGAGACCCGATCGTAGAACGTGGGAAGCTTGGGAAAGCGCGAGACTCTTCTCGCACCTTCGGCATGGCGTCGGTTGTCGCGTTGGCTCTAGCCATGGAGGGGGAAAAAACTAGGGGGAACATCACGTGATTGAGCTAGCCGCGGCATGCCAACTTCCTGTGACGCTGCCCCTCCCAGCCAGTGCACGGTGCCTCCTGGGTAGGATTAGACAACCGCAGAGCCCGCAGCAGGCGCAATCAAAGTGAGCCGACCAATGGTAGCGCTTGACTATCACGTGGCCAGGGCCGACTTCTCCCTTAAATTTTATGTGACTATAGGCTTCAATATTGTCGCGTGACGCTCCCTCCTAGTTTTCGCGTTCCTCCATGGCCGTGGCCCGTGGCCTTCTCTATGCGTCATGTTGAGGTTTCTTGAATGTTCCCGGTGTTTCGCGCCCGCTCGGTTTTCAAAAGCGCGGGCTGCGTCGTTGGCAAGATCTCTCGTCGCTGAACTGATGCTGGGCTCTTTTGTGATAGCGGACAATTGAATCAAAAGTGACTCAAGTGAACTGAGGAGTGTGCCTCGCAGAGCATAGGCTTTCACCACTAATCACCTTATCGTTAGCTAAAAGGACCCGGTGACTGTCTACAGCCGTAGTTTCACGCCAGCAAGTAAAGGATCTTTACTGGGCATGCGGAACGTTCAAAGGAGATTGATGACCGAAGGTGGGAGTTTCTTCTTGACATATGTCCTGTTGCGTTCCATATCACTCATGACCGCATCACGTTTATGTTTTCAGCACTTGGCTCGTAATAAGCATTCATAGTCGTTTCATTACTTAAACTTATTTTTTGCTAGCAATACAAACTGTTAAGACCGCATAAAGAAGCTGGCCTCGAATGGTAGAATTGTCGGGTGCATTAATTTGACTGCAATTACCACGGCAAATCATCAACCGAGTTTTTTTTCTTATCGCGTTTTGAGATTTAATAGCGAGAGTACTGCAATTTTATTTGTATTTATTTTTCTTGCCAAGGTAAGGACTTCTAGATATAGATGTGCTTGAAAACATAATAGAACAGGAGGTCAGCCGATAAACTGGAGCATATTAATGCTAACAATTCTATGCAAAAAAAAGAAAAAAAAAACTAGGGTTTTTTAGAAGCAGCTTTTGGGTCAGAATTACGAAAGAACGAAATATACACAGGAACATCAATTAACTTAAAAAAAATGTATAGCACCTGCGAAGCTTACCGTGTTTACTCGAATAGTATACCAGCGCTTAATGTTTGGCAATTATCGGTTAATGTTGCCTATGCGCATAGGCGTGCGCAGGGTTCCCTATCAGAGGGGGGGGGGGGTGCGAAGGTTCATCGCAGCACCCCCTTCCCTACTAAGTCAATGTATGTGGCAGACTTTGCCCTCCCCCCGCCCTTCTAGTGTGCACGCCTATGCGTATGCGCTTTCAAACCAATGTAATAAAATAGGACATGTGTACGTTTATACCACTGCCTTATCTCCATTTGTTTCGTTCCCTAACGCCATGATAGCTAGGCTTACGGAAATTTCGCAGCAAATGCTTTATATCTTTCACTGCGTTTTCCCTGCACGTACAGTACGGTCCACTCTTAGAGGGAACACGCGAGCGCGCGGCCGGCGGTCCGCGGAGCGCTAACTGCTGGCGAGATTTGGAAACGCGGAGTATGCGCGTAGAATCACAAGGGCGGTTCGTGTCCCGCGTCGTCTGCTACTTCTTCGCCCCAGCGCTGAGCGCGCGCTAGCGAAATTCTACATTTCTACGGTTGGAAGGACAAGCTTACTATTATCTCTGCATCGGGCATAAATTTCCTTGTCCGTGATAAAAAGCAGCCGGCTGGTACGAGCAGCATGTTGAAAGCTTACGACTAACTTATCGGTGAGCACTTGGGCTAGTTGCTAATTCATTATGAGGGAAACTGCGCAAAAAAAAAAAACAACGTCGACAAAGGGAGAACAGAACAGCAGAAGCGCATGTGCTTGGGCTGTTCTCCCTTTGTCGACGTTTTTTTTTTGCGCAGTTTCTCTCATAATGAGCACTTACACTAGGTTACGCAAGTGACAGGCTTCGTTATCACTTTCACAGAATTCCACAGCTGGGGGCCCCAGTCGAAATTTGGCCGCTGGGGTCGCGAATCGCATCGCATCAAAACTGGCGAGAAAGCAGTGCAACAAACACATTTTTTTCTGCCTGCTGATTACGCGACGAGGCGCAGAAAGAGTGGTGGCTACATGAATCGCACTGCTGAAAATTGGAAGCGCTGTCCAGCGCTCGCCAAGCGCAGGGCCGGCAATTGTAGCAGACGAACAGCGGCAAACGCGGCCCTTACGCCTTTATGCGCGTGCGCCGCGTTTACGAATCTCGCCGCCAGTTTGCGCCACGCGGACCGCCAGCCACGCGATCGCGTGTTCCCTCTAAAGGCCCGACCACACGTACGCGTTGCAGCGCGTCAACGCGTGACTTCTTGACGCGGCGCCGCGCCCTCTCTCTATGGGGAGAGAGGGCACGCCTTAACAGTGCACCGCACTGTAGATGCTTCTTTTCGTCGTGTTCCGTTTTCCTTGAGGGCGTATGCAACGTTCTGACCACGTGTCCTCAGTCGCAGTGCGAGACTCGCACGGAAATTCCGATGGCCGAGTTCAATCAGCTGCGTCAACTGCTCCGTCGTCGGCCCCGTCGGTCTGGTGTGGCGCGCGGTTTCCGACGGGGCGCGCGAGGTGCTGCTCGAGTACCCGGACCCTGCTGATGGACACGTACGCCATCTGGAATCGCTGCCCGAGGCTCACCGTGCTCGTCACCTCGAACCCGGGCGGAGGGGCGCAGCGGGACGCCATCCGGCCACCTGGGGGCACCTGGATTTCCGCTGCAACTGCAGCTACCGCGTTGTCTTCTTTATGAGCGCGGTGCACGCTCGAAGCAGCACTACGCCCTCAAGGTTTGTGCTGTCGCCACCATCACCTACAGTTCTTTACCATCACCCCGCCTACCCTAACCAATTCCCCCCGCGTCTTCTTAGAAAAATCTCCCAGGTTTGCCACAAGGGCGAAGGAATTAATGCGACAGCAATAAATTTGAATGTTACATGAAAGTAAGGCTGACAGCCAACTGCTTTATCATCAAACCCGGCATAAGTCAACAAAACGCCGCTGTGTGTAAACGCGGTCGTTGCGGCTAGCAAAGCGAGATAGAGAGAGAGAGAGAAAGAGGACTTTAATCGAGGTCAGACTAAGACCTATAGATATTCATCCGCCAGGAGGACCATGGCCAGCTGGTCGGCGAAGGCCGCCGACGCCAACCACACCCGCCACTGGGGAGGTGGAGGGTTAGGATAGTGAGGGGACCGTAGGGCTGCGGGGTATTATAAAAGGGCGTGTTGCACGTTTGCGTACGTGCATGGTCTTGGGATACGAAGGGTAGGAGCGGCCTGCGTGCTCTCTGTCACTTCATCGCAAACTGAGCGGTGAGAACAGCACGCACAAAAGGCGCGAGCAAGATAAAGCGTGCGCGCGGCCGCGCTTGGTCAAGAAAAGTGCCGAATCTGCCGGAACCATGCAGTTCCCCCCCCCTCCCCTCTTACTGTGCCTTTCGCGTGAAGAAAGACTGCCAGTGCGTCTGCTTTCCACTTGAGCCGCGTTCATCGGCTGCACTCGCATGGTTTCACTCCCACATAGAACGATGATGCGCGATTTGGACTTAATACAGAACATCACGGCGACAGCGACGACAAAAATGTGCCGGGAGTGTCCATTTAATTGCTTTCGCAATAGATAAAACAACTGCATTAAGTCTAATAAAATACGGGAAGACTCGGATGCGTTGCTTTCCAATTTTTTAATAGGGAGGGGAAGGGCCACGCAGACGATGCCACCAAGAATAGAGGAGAGAGAGAGAGGGGGAGGGGTGAGCCCTGTAGAAACTGAGGTAACTGTATGGTACGAGGCACAGGAAGGATAAGTCATTATTATGATGATAATTTTCACTTTATTCGCGTGCGGTTGATTCCTCATGCATAGTCATTATGCATTGCGCACGCTTCATTCAAGCTGTAGAGGCGGCCGTCGGATTCATTTCTACCCAGTGACCGTTCTACGTGCCTACAACGAAATGCGCCTGATAATTGTAGCTGCCTGAGGTTTGTGGTCCGGGTTTAGGGAAATGGAAAAACGCTTGTACGCCGTGTGGACGACTGGTCCTTCGTGACCCTGCTCAAGCATGTAACTCACTACCATGCATCTGCATTGCGTCCCGTTGTCCTGCTGCCGCCATGTCAGGGCAGGGCAGAGATATTCACAAAAGTATTCCAAAATACAGATATCGAAACACACGTGCTGGAAGCCTAAAATACAGATACTGCGACACATTTGTCTTTGACGTAGCGCGATGTTTTGGAGATTTCGCGAAAAGAAGAATAAAGTGTCCCGCAGTACATATAGAGGAATGCAGGTGCCAAAATAGAGATACTTCAATAGTTTTTCATACGGGGATGTGTGCAAAACACATTTATTAAGTACAGCCAACGCCTCCTAGTTTTTTTAGGAGGCGTGGTATACAGAAGAATATCGTGAATAATGTTTCAGCGCATTCAAACTTACAAGTCAACCATGTCGGTCGGGAGAACTAACGAACACCAGTGAATTAAGAAAGAAAGTGTAGATTTATTTTGCACACAGGATATTTCGCGTGAAAATATGGTTGCATTATTGGCTCTTAAGTAAAAACAGCATCCCAAGTAGGCTACCTTCTTGACAGCGTCGGTTCAGCCTCAACATAAGAGTCGCGAACGACAAAAGCCTCTCTACTGCTGCAGACGAGCACACGCTCCTGTTATAATGAATAAATACCGCCTTCATGGCAGGAAAGTCCTGCAGCATAGCGATATCTCTTCTCGGGTCGTTTAGGTGCAGAAACCCTTGTGCTTTCACGTGGGTCATTCCGTGCGTGCGAGGAACCCTTCGCGGCCTTCCCTGTGTGTGTCGCCGACCGACGGCGCGCCTTTGCTAGGCTTAGCACAAAAAACATTCCTTGCCCTATTTAGAAACTCTTTCAAGTCTTTTCCGATAAAAAAAGTTGCGAAATGCCAATGTCCTGCACAGTATCGCGATAAAATCGATACATCGTAAAAGTATTTCACTACAGAGATACAAATACATTTTTAAAATGTATCTCGATTAAGAAGTACAGATACTCAAAGGTATTCCGAAGATACTATCGCGATGCAAGAGTATCGCGATACTGCCCAGCCCTGCGCCAGGTTCATACAGGCCGTTCTCTGTTTACTTTAGACACCTTAACAGCTCAAAGCAACAATGACACAAGGGAGAGACACGTAAACAGGGCTGGTATTTACGTGTCTCGTTCTTGTGTGATTGTTGCTTCCCACCAGCTAGCCCAAATTTCTGTGTTGAACATTCCCTGCTTCGCCGATCACCTAATCCAGGCATGCGGTGTGTCAACGCCGTGCAGGCCGAGTACCGGCTCACCAAGGACATCGTGGTCCAGGCGAGAATCGCCGCATCACCCGAGCCCACGTGGTCGATGTCCGCGCTGCTCGTGGAATGGGTCCCTACGCACGTGTCCCATTCGAGTTTCGTGCTGCGCGTTACTGACGACACGTACGTGAACGTGCCGGCAGTGCTGGACGCTGTGGAGAGCCTACCCTCGTCCAACGGCACTGCCTCATGTACGGCTTCTTGTCGCCTGACCGGACGCACCTGGAAGACTGCGCCTACATGGCAAGTCCGAAGTCTTCGCGCAAATGCAGCGGTCTTTCGCCGACGTCGCAAGGAACCCCAGTGACGGGGCCCTCTGGTAATGGGCGGCTGGCGCG